>NC_059110.1:91963745-91998745 GCF_020740685.1 Jaculus jaculus
GGTGCCTCTGATCGCCACAGTAAGATACGAATCAGTACCTCTGGAGGTTTTCCTCCTCCATGCACCTCATGTTCCTCCTGTACCTTTCTCTGTGTGACGAGGTCTATCTCTTCCCCTTACTGTGGTGTGGCTCCCTCCCCTTCTCAGGCCACAAGCAGGATGGTGTTGTCTCTGCACTGCAGGAGCTGGCATGAAGTTGGCAAGAGGAAAAGATGGGCAAAGAGACAAGAATTTCCAAGTCACTGCCTACTACGCCCCTTATGACACAAGGAACCCAGAGCTAGCCCAAAGGTGTCCTGCCACATCCTGGCAGTGGAAACGTCCTTCCTGCCACCAGCTCTGTCATCTGTGACTGATAACTGATAACTGAAGTTGATGTGAATGGTAATTTTGAGGAAAGGAAGCAACTACGAAAGAAGATGGCATGGCACAAAGGAGTGTCTTCCTCAGCAGTAGGCTGTAACTTGTAGTCAGGACCTTAAAACAGTGTTGTCAAATTAGCATTGAATAAAGATTTGTTAAATGCGTGGATGGATAACCCATTAGTCCACACACTGCATCTCAAAACCAACATCCAGCCCCCCCTGAGTGTAGGATCTCCCTCCCCCTCCCCAGTCAACTTTCCATCCTCACTCCCCTCTCCTAAGTGATGATTTCAACCCATCCAGAATCTTGTTGCCCCCCCCCCCATCCCCATCTCACCAGTCACCAAGTACCAACAATTCCCTTTCTCTGTCTCTTGTCATCCATGGAGGTCATCTTGGGTAACAGGCAGCCGAGTGACTAGGATCAAAGGTTCCAAGGCTGACTCTCTGGCCTACATGTGCCCAATTTATCCCCTTCTTTTCTCATTCGATGTCTGGAGATGGCAGTCGTTCCACCTGCAAAACCTGATACTTTGGGAGCAATCTCCATTACCTGAAGGATTGGAGCCAGAAATGTTTCAAACTTCAGGGTTTGGGCTTTTTTTTTTTTAATTCTGGAGTTTGTGGATGCCACTGTTGTTGGATTTCAGAATATTTGTGGGAATACAATGAGATATCTTAGGGTCAGGACCCAAGTACATGCATAAAATTCAGCTACATTTCATATACACTTACCCTCATAGCCTGAGAGTATTTTACATTATTTTTAGTGCTTTTCGAATGTTTGTTGTTATAATCTTTTTAAATAATACTTGTTTATTTGCAAGGAGAGAGAGAGAGAGAGAGAGAATGAATGGGTGTGCCAGGGCCTCTTGCCACTGCAAATGAACTCTAGATGCATACACAACTTTGTACATCTGGCTTTATGTGGGTGCTGGGGAATAGAAACGGAGACATTAAGCTTTGCAGGCAAGGGCCTTAAATGCTGGGCCATCTCTCCATCCTCTCTTGTGTTTTTTGAGACATGGTCTCTCACATCATAGCCCAGGATGACCTTGAACTGACCATCTTACCTCCCCAGCATCCCAAATTCTGAAGTTACAGCTGGCACTACCACATCCAGTGGGCACCTATGGCACATTACATGAGGTCACTTAGGCATCATGTCAGTCCTCAAAATGTTTCTTTTCTTTTTCTTGTTTTTCTTTTTATTGTGGTTTTCAGATTAGGGATGTTGGAAATGTACCTACTTCTGTGCATGAGAACACACTGGGTGCAGAGACATCTCCCGCTGGACTTGCACAAAATCCCATAAAATAGCCCCGGTGCCTAGTCTAACCTCCTCAGCCCAGAGCCATCAGAGTCTTCATCTGAAACTTGAGCCTCCTCTCACGCTTGAAGCACTGGCAGAAAGAGCTTTGGTTTGGAGTCATAAAGTCTTTGATTTAGACACAGGTGTGCTCATGGGACCGGTTACTCAAATTTGCTCCCTTCCCCACTGTCTTGTCTCAAGGCATCACTAGACAGCACTATATGGTCAAGGTTAAGCCTGGTCACATCATGGATCCAGGACCCGGGGCATACTGGGCACTTAGGCAATCTTATACCGTGGGAAAGGCAAGAGAATATATGAGGAAACGAGGATCAAGAGCTGGAGATTGGGGTCCCACGTTGTACAGAAAGGAAGATGGGCATGACTGTGTCTTGTAAAAGATTTGCCCATGTTAGGAGCCCATCAGGAGACACGACCCTCCTCCCCACCTCCCCCCATGAGCTCTGTCTGCCCCACTGCTCAGCAGGGTTACTGACAGCCACCCAAGGAGAGCTGGTAGCGATAGCCAAATGACAGCCACCACCATCCTTTACACATCACTCCTTGGAACACCCCCCAACACACCACCACCACCACCACAACCACCACAGTGGAGGGCATTACCCTGGATCAGCATCTTAAGAGATAAAACCAAAGACCCCACTGCACAGATGGGCTTCAGGCCCTGCTGTGGCTTGAATATAAAATGTCGCATAGGCTCATGCATTTGAACACTTAGTCCTGTGGGTGGCTCTGTTTAGGAAGGCTGTGGAAATGGAGCTTTGATGGAGGAAGCGGGACTCGAGGTGACACAGCCTTACCTGATGTTTGTCCCCCGCTTCCTGATCACCAAGGCAGTGTGATGCTTTTTCTTTAATTTTTTTGTTCATTTTTTATGTATTTATTTGAGAGTAACAGACACAGAGAAAAAGACAGATAGAGGGAGAGAGAGAGAGAACAGGCGAGCCAGGGCTTCCAGCCACTGCAAACGAACTCCAGATGCGTGCGCCCCCTTGTTCATCTGGCTAACGTGGGACCTGGGGAACCGAGCCTCGAACCGGGGCCCTTAGGCTTCACAGGCAAGCGCTTAACCGCTAAGCCATCTCTCCAGCCCAGTGTGATGCTTTTAAACTCCTGCCACCATGCCTTCCCTGCCGTGAAACCTCCCGTTGAAACAAACCTCAAAATAAACTCTTTCCTTCCTTAAGTTGCTTCTGGTCAGGTATTTGTATACAGCTGAGACAGACCCTGTGCTCTGAGAACGGGCCTTTGGTCATTTGGTGTCCCAGAAGCCTTCCACCATAGCTGTTCCCCGGCCATGTTCTTAACCAAGTGGCAGAAATCTGGTTTCAAATGGACACATTCACATTCATTGTAAAAATAAAAAGTCTAGAAGTTTTCAAATGCCAAAGGCAGACAGTGAGGGGAAAGCGTGCTTCGTGCCTCTGGCCTTTAGGATTCTCATAGTACCTGCTTAGAAACCAGGATGGCCTTGGCCAGGCCTCGCCTGGGACTTGGATGACTCCAGAGTCACTTGAAATAGAAAGTGACCTTTACACTGGCCTAGAATAAAATCTTTGGTCAGCTGTCTGATATCACTTGCCTACTTGGTACCAGGTTAAATGACATTTGGGGAGTCAATTTGGTGCTTATTAATAATGGTGCTTAGCAAATGGGGAAGTAACTCCAGTGACTGATCCTTGGGTTACACAGAGCTTTCAGAGCTACCATAAACTGATGGTCAAGAAGGCCTGATCCACAAAAACTTAGTGCAACCTTCTTAGCTGTGGGGTGCAGGGCCAATCCATGTTCACATTTGTATGGAGAGATGAATACACAAACATGTACACACATGCATAAAACATGAATATATGTAATATATCCATGTATATTATTTTTTTTGAGGCAAGCCCAACAGACTGGTCTTTTTTTTTTTTTTTTTTTTAATGAGAGAAAGCAAGTGTGTGAGAGAGAGGATTAGCACTCCAGGGCCTCCAGCCACTGTAATTGGACTCTGGATGTGTGTACTACCTTGTGTCCATGTGCAACCTTGCACACTTGCATCACCTGGTGTGTCTGGCTGAAGTGGGACCTGGAGCGTCAAACCTGGCTTCTTAGGCTTCACAGGCAAAAGCCTTAACCACTAAGCCATCTCTCCAGCCCCCATGTACACATTTTATATATGTCTACATACATGTGTGTATGGGATCTACATAGGTCCATCCTCACACAGGTTTCACTGAGGCTCTGAGAGATTAGACAACTTGCTAAGATCATGAAATGGGCCTCAGTTTCAAATGCTCATGACTCTGAAAGCCATTATCTTTTAACACTGCCTCCTCCCCTAAAAGCAACACAGAAGCAAACATAAGGCAAGCCTAGCTTCCTGCAACGTCTTCTAAATTTTGTGTACAATATACAAGAATCCCCAACCTGTATCTTATTATATAAAGACAGGGTGGGGGTTTAGGTGCTTGCCTGCGAAGCCTAAGGACCCAGGTTTGATTCCCCAATGCCCACATCAGCCAGATGCACAAGGTGGCACATGTGTCTAGAGTTTGTTTGCAGTGGCTAAAGGCCCAATTTGTTCTCTATCTATCTATCTATCTATCTATCTATCTATCTATCTGTCAAATAAATAAATCAATAATATATTTTTTTAAAAAATGAGAGGGAGGAGGATGGCAGCATGTTATGAGTCGAGCCGGGTGATCCAGGGATGCCAGGACAGGAGGCTGGAGGCTAGTCCCCAGGGAGCTACTTGATGGGGTCCACCCTTCTCATTCCTCACTTTATGGGACCATATAATTGATCACAGATCTTTCAGCCTCCCAGGCATGGCTCCAGGGGAAGTGTTTGGACTTAGGTGTACAAAGCACTAATTTCCTTTTAGTTGCCATTGTAACCTTGAATGTTACAAATTGCCTCCTTGTAGATGTTAAATAATGCATGTCTCTCCAATGGTTATTGAACAGAAAGGTTTGTTTCTACAATGTCCTGTAGTCCATTATAGGTCTCTGGAATTCTAATAGTTTGAATCACATCTGTTTAGCACCAGTGGCCTGCTGTGTGCCCAGCAAGGACGCTCCAGTGGGAAGCTGACACTCAGGCAAGCTGGCCAGATTTCGTGTCCCATCCGCTTGTCTGTGTGGCTCTCTGGACCGTAAGCCCCATGGAAGCCCAGCACACTAGACACTGGGAACACACAGGCACTAAGTACCCAGTGGACACTGTAGGTAATGAGTAGAAGGATGAGGAGCGAGCAGATAGATGCACGTTGGCAGGTGCTGTTGTAAATATCACAGGCAGGAATTGAAGGCAGGTCTGACTCTCATCTGTTTCTTTTGTTGTATTTTTTTTTTCTGCCCTGCCATTCTATTTTGTTTCCTCTGAGCCTTTTTCTTCAGTCACGCTTTTCAAAATTCCTGAGTGCCACTTCTTAGCCTGGTTCTATTTATTTAGCTGCAGGGAGATTAGCATTTTCAAAGTTCACGCGCCTGCTTGCAACTCAAGGTTGCTTTTACGTGGGTTGTTTCTCTAGCCCTTCCGTTCTTGTCACTTTTTTTATAGCCCAATTCAGAAGTCCTACCTCTTCCAAGAGAAGCTGCGGTGGGAAAGGCTGGGGCAGGGACAGTCAAGGGACTTGTTTCCATGGATAGAAAGACACACGGATGGAATTGCATGTGAAGCTCTGGACTGCCTGTGGGAAGGACCTGAGACCTCTGACGTACAACCTTCTCGGCACAGACAACAGCCCAGCTCTCAGGCCTTCTCCACCAGCATCCAACCCCTCCCGCACATGGGAGATGGACAACGAGCTCGCTCTATCAGTCAAGATAGGCTGCCATGCTCTGCGTGGTACCAGCTGAAAGTAAACCTAAGGGCTCATAGTCTGTGATAGTCTGAGACTCAGGCTTGCCGTGTGTCCAGCAGGGGGCAGCAGACAGTCCTGCTCCATCTAGCTCCCAGGCCTTCGGGACCATTGACAGTTATCCTGACAGACAGGGAGAACTCTATGGGGTCTTACACCAGAATTGGATATTTGGCCCAGAAACAACATATGTCACGTCCACTCACATCTCCTGGCCAGAGCTAGCTATGTCATCCCATCTTGACACAAGGGGACCAGCAAATGTAGTCTCACACTGGGCTCAGAATGGAAAGACAGAAATAAGCGATGCACAACGGTGCACTTCCTCCAAGACTGCTCCCCGTGTCAAAAGCCTACCTGGCTTTCTCTGGCCATCAGGATCAAGTATGAACTTGAAAGCAGTGCACGTGAGGACCTCGGAAGGTGGCTTCTGTGTGCCTTCCGCCCACCCGCGGCTTTCTCACAGGCCCTGCCTCCTCCACTGGCCCAGACGCCTGAGGTACTTCACGATGCCACGGTCTGCCTTTCCGCCTAGTCTTCCCGCTGTGTTGTCTGCATCTGACCCTCTTCATGAAGATTCCAGTCAGTGGCTCCTCTTGCAAGTCCCCATGGGCTGCCGGTGAGAGTAGCACACTTGTTTCTTCAGTCCTGAGGGCCTCATTCATTCAACGCTAGATTTTGCCCCTTCTGTTCACTCATACGTGCCCCTGTTCCATCAGCTGACCCCCTGGGGGGTGACTATGTCCCACTCACCTCCAAGTGCCCACACCCAACACCATCTCCAGTCTGATGGAAACACTTGGCAAATGCTACTTGGGCAATTGGTAATTTGACAGCAGCTATTATTTAGATGTGCCAAAAAACATTTAATGTTATTAATGTAGGTTCTTGTTACAATTTATGAGTTGTGATTTATTTCTTAATTTTTCCAAAGTGTGCCTTGTGGTCATGCTGCTGAATTTGCATACATCCCTGTGGCTGTTGGACCACACAATCAGATTTTAATGAAAGATTGAGGACTGTTTTTTTTTATGTTTATTATACATATATATGTACACACACTCACGTCCTCCAACACTTTTTCTCTGAAAATCCACCTCATTATCTTTAACCCTCTATGGGGTGGGAGCTGCATGCTAGGGAGCCCTCTGCCCCACAGGTAACATTCAGACTCAAGAGAGAGCTTGTACCTCTCTCCAGATTCCAAGTCCACAGGGAGCCAGGAGTGCAGCCAAGTGTCCACTCTCAGAACAAGCCTCTGTGTCTAGAGACTGAAATTCTGCTGTGATCTCACTGCTCTCACCTCATAAAAGAAGAAAAGTCATAAAAAGTGATGTTGGGGGCTAGAGAGATTTTTCAGATGCTAAGGGCACTGGCTTGCAAAGTCTGCCTGCCTGGGTTTGATTTCCCAGCACCCACGTAAAACCAGATGCACAGAGTGGCTCAATGAGCAACAATGGGCTCTGTTCCCTCATTCCCCTCTCTGTCTCTCTCTCTCTCTCTCCATAAATAATAAAATACATTTTAAAAAGTGATGTTGACTAACTGGCCCTAGGAAGAATCTATACACAATGGTTCCAAACACAGCAGTGGGAAGGTGGTGCTGGCCATGTGGCAATCAACAAGGACATTTGTCAGAAATTCAGATTCCAGGGCCCCATCTTCAGTGACTCAGTGGGTCCAGGTTCTGATCTTGAAATCTAGGGTTCGAACAAGAATTCGAGGTAATTCTGATCCATTGGCAGCTCTCAGAGGCACTGATGGAGCCTGCACTTCAAATTCACTTTTATGTTCCTGTTTATTCACTTCTGCTTTGGGGTTTATTGTCTTCCCACTTCCCTTTCCCATGGTAATTTGCACCCTTTCTAGGTTATTTAAGGAGAGACTTAATTCCCCGTTTTCCTTCTTTCTTGCTAATAGAAACCATCACAGGCAATACTTTTTCCTTTAAGTATCAGCATGGCAGCACGCTATAAATTTGTATGATATGCTGTGTTTACATCTTTGTTCTTTAAACACTTTGTTCTGAATTTCTTCCCTTTCCAGGGCTTTATTTAGGAGCATTTCTAACGTCTGTGTGACTGGATAGTGCCTTGCTGTTTGTGAAATTTATTTCTTCCTTCATTGAACTATAGTAATAGAATATGTAGAGCAAAATGCTGCTGCCTTCTTCTTGAGTAAGCGTCTCTGTATCACTGTAGTGATGCTTTTCTGGAAGCATCCATCGGGGAAGGTTAAGTGGCCAAGTTCAAAGTTTGGATGTGATGACTCTACCCTCCACCCCCAACAAGAAAATCCTGTATAGAAGGCATCAGTTTGGGATGAAAAGAGGAAGTCCCTGAAGCCAAAACCAGTTGGGCTTCTAAATAACTCACTGGGACCTTAGATGTTCCACCTGTGCCAAGTCCACCCCTTGCCTGGGAATCATGAAGGAAGACAAGCATACACATGACATTTCATGTCCACAGAATCCGTTCTATGGAGGAGGGCCTGGAGGACCCGCTGCCTTGTGTAGATGAGCGAAGGTGTGGAAGAGGTTGTAGCAGGGAGTGTCCGGGTGTGCACCGCAGCCCTTCCATGACGTGTAACAGAATAAGATGAAATTCTCAGTGGGAGCAGATGTAAGGGTTGTTCCACCTTAGCCAGTACTTTGCACATAGAACAACATGAGCAAGAATGTACAAGTGCCTCCCTTCTCCTTCCCCTGCCAATGCTCTCTCGTTTATAAACTCAACTCAGGGTCAAGCTCTCCAGGAAGTATCTCTCCATCTCCTCTCCTGTCCTCTTCCCACACCATGTTCTCCCAAGCACACAGGTCACCCTGTGTGGTCCATAATGTGATACCTGCTGTATTAGATGTCTCCCCAAGTATAATCTGATGGCAAGGACCAGAGACTCTGAGTGTCCAGTGTTGAGAAGACGAGTTCACTGAAGATCTTGAGAGTGCACACACATCACCACATCACCACACAGACATGGAATGGGGAGTTTCTTCAGTAGCTATTTATGACTCACATACTGTGTGCCAAGCACCGAGTGTAAGGAGTGGGCAAGACAGTCAATCATGGTCACTCTGGGGAGAATAGAGCCACCTAGACAAGGAATCACATGGGATAAAAAGAAAGTGTGGGACACCTAGTGATGGATAGGTATAGGGTGCTGGAAAACACCTCGAAGCCTGCTTCCCACATTGACTGCTCTGAAGAGGCTGCTGGGAGCCTCTGCTTCTAGCATGAGGCTGCAAAAAGGAACTGGCCTCACAAAGACAAAAAATTTGAGTGCTCCAGGCAGAAGGACCAGCAGGTGAAAGAGCAAGAGAGTGCTATGAGCGCCAGGTGAGACCATAAGACAAGGTGGCCCCAGACTGGGCAGGCGCGTGTGAGCTGAGCTAAAGGCTCTGGGCTTTGCAGCAAGAGGGGTTGCTGGGGAGGTCAGTCTCCAGCCTCAGTGAGAGGTGACTCTGGTAGGAGTGAGGGGTAGGGTGGGGACTGGGTAGTAGGAAGACCAGAGATACCTAACATGGAGAGTGACACCCTGGTGAGGAGGAAAGGACGCTGGGGACTTGACTGATGTCCCTCACCAAAAGCAGAGGAACGGGGCTAGAGAGATGGCTTAGCCGTTAAGGTGTGTGCCTGCAAAGACAATGGGCCCATGTTCGACTCTCCAGATCCCACATAAGCCAGACACACAAAGGTGACGCAAGCGCAAGGTTGCATGTGTGCAGTAGGTGGCACAAGCGTCTGGAGTTTGATTGCAGAGGCTGAGGCCCTGGTGCACCAATTCTCTGTTTCTATCTTAAAAAAAAAAAAAAAAACAGAGGAACATGTGGGACAGATGAAGGTTTGGGGAATTGGAAGACAGACAAGTTAGACTTGGGCGGGTCACATTGCATGGGTCTTTGAGACACCTGAAGTAGATGTCCATCCGGCAGTTAGCTGTATAATAATGATGATGACAACTCAGCAAGTCATCATTCATGGTTACAGAGTCATCGAGTCACATGGACAATGCCTCACACAGACTCTGGGTTCAAGAGCTCCCATTAAGGGATCTTCACCCAAGAATGAGTGGTGCTGGGTGGGCAAGTAACTATCACGTCATCGCCATGCTGCCAACAGCAGGTAGGCCAGCCAAAGAAGAGTGTGAAGCAGGGAGGGTAGAGGCCATGAAGCAGGACCCTGAGGAGCATCCACACTGGAGGACTCAGAGAGGACCCAGACAGTGAGACTGCAGACGAGCAGACAGAGAGGAAGAGCAGGAGCCAGGACATCAGTCTCTCCCAAGCCAGAGAGAGAAGTGTATGCAGGAGCAGAGAATGAGAAGCCACACAGCCCAGAACTCCGAAGGAACTGTGGGATTTAGAAGGCAGGAAGGGGCTGGAGTGATGGCTCCGTGGTTAAAGATGCTTGCTTGCAAATCCTGATGGCTCCAAGTGTCAATTTCCCAGTGCCTACGTGGTTGGTAGACGCCTTTACCACAGTGAGGTGAAAAGCCAGTTGGAATTAAGTGTGGTCAAGCATTGGTGAGGGGAACATGAAAGAGATGAGAAGTGGTTATAAGGTACAAGGAGAGGTTTGTCAATAATAAGGACAACAAAGGGCATGTGAACCCCTGATAGGAAGGACCAGAAAGGGGTTGTTACAGTCAGGTTCACATTGCTGGTAGAAATCACCCACCCCAGAGCAGCTTTTGGATAACAGACTTAAGGGGAAGCTCACAATAGCAGGGAAAAATGATGGCATGAGCAGAGAGTAGACATCACCCTCTGAACACCAGGAAAAGGAGAGTGTGCCAAACACTGGCATGGGGAAACTGGTTATAATACCCATAAGCCCACCCACAACAATACATCACCTCCAGGAAGTGTTAATTCCCAAATCTCCATCAGCTGGGAGCCTAGCATTCAGAATGCCTAAGTTTATGGGGGACACCTGAATCAAACCACCACAGTGGATAAGTTTAAGGATTCTAGACAGAGGGTGAAAGCCAGTAAGCAAGACCCAGAGCTCATGGGCTCAAGAGGACGTCCAGAAAGCACATAAAATGGGACAAGGAGCGTGGACACACCGCGAGACCTGTGATGCTGAGCTTGGGCACCAGGACTTTCTTCACCACCTGGGTCTACAAGCCTGTGGTCATTCTTTAGCACCCCTCAGCCTCTTGGGTGATGGAGGACACCTGGCACAGTTGGGCTGGCCCACTTCTGGGATTCTGCTGGGAGAAGTTGATTGAAAGACATGGGCAGAGACCTAGCTAATGTCTGCACTAAGATGGAAGAAGTCCTGTTCTGTGGGGCCCAGGATCACCAAGGGGCCGCGAATCCTCCAGGCCATTTCCCCACCCACTCCCAGTGTTGTGGTGGGACTCAGAAGCTACGCCGGAGTCCGTCTTGGCCTTCTCACAACTTGCCTCTGCTGAGGGCCAAGGAACATTGGAGGAAAATAACAGTTCTCTGAAGGCTTAGCCTTGAGGCTGTGCAGTCCTTTGAGACCCCACCCAGAGCAGGCCCAGGTGAAGGAAAGTGAAGTCTTCCCCTTGCCCAAAGCTCCGGGGTCTTTGGAGAGCCTCCAGCACTGGCCTAATTATAATCCCCAAGTACATAGGCTAGGTCCCAAAGTCAATACATAGAGTGAATGCAATCTCAATGTAAATCCTCCTAAGTCCTCTAATAGCATCTGACAGCTCGGAGCGTGGGACGCACATTCTTTCAGGTGGAAAAACCGTCAAAGGATTTGTCTTTGAACGGCAATGATTGCTGATCCCTTCTGAAGGATTAAGATGTGAATTGTCAATCACTAAAACCATCCTGTGACAAATTAAAGACAGAAAAGGTCATGATAAGAGAGGTTCGCCGAGGTGGATTTGAACTCCTGCAAAACCAGCGTTAGGCCAGCAAAGGCACACTTAGGGAAAGAGATGGGGATTTCAGAAGCATGGTCGGGACAGGTAGCTAACAAGCCAGAGGAGACTTCATTTAAATTCACACAGCATAGTCGTCAAGTTCAGCCGTATCGTACCGTGAATCTGCGACCAACCCGGAGACAAGAAACCAGCACTCACGCCTCTGCTGCCGATGAGAAGATAAATTCCTGGCTATTGAAGAAACAGATACCATCAGAGCACTGACGGATAGCTTCAAATATATCAGAAGGAAGAAATTCTGCACCACAGTGTAATAAAAATAACTATCAAAGGGAAAGCTGTGACATCCGTTATGCCTGACGTAGTTTCGTTCCCAGGTCTGCTTACTGCCCAAGGCTGATAATGGATTGACCATGATGCAATCCCCCAGATAAGCGGTCAAAGGAAATGGCCAAAAGTCACACCAGGAAATGCAGAGAGTAAAGTCATCACGTGGAAGGAGGGGCACCTTTGCCAGCTGAGAAGTGAAATGTAGTTCCAAGACAACTTTCAGGTTCCATCACAGGCCCATTAAAACTGCAAAAAGAAATAAATAAAAGATACACCCAAGACATCCTTCAGGCTGGCTCCAAAGAAGAGATTAGACCAATTTCCATCAGCAATCAGGCAGCATGGATGAGCGCCGCGGCTGGTGCCCCGACCCAGTATTTCCATCTTTGGTGAAAAGGAAAGCCCTGATACTAACCTAACAGAAAGAAAGACACATCAATTGCTGCGTGACACCTATAACCACAGGAAATTGCCAACAACCCAAAGGCTGACCAAGCAAAGAGAGAGCCGTTAACACAGTGGAGTAACACAGGCCTTTGAGAGGGCTGATAGGGAGTCAAAGGCAGGCGCATGGTTGGTCCAGACACATTTCTATGAAATGTTCAGGGTCATCATGAAGCCACATGGGAAATGTCTTTCTCCGTGTTCATAAAGAAGAGACTTTGGAAGGGATACTCCCACTTAGATTGACAATTCATTAAGATTTTATAAGTTGCATGTTGATTTTATTCATTCATCATTCAGTGAATATTGACTAACTGCCAGAGACATCAGAGACGTTAGGTTGAGGAGAGGCTTGCTACTGCTCAGGACCTTATTATGGCCAAGAAAGGCGATAGAAAGACACACAGACAGACACAAATAGATACGCATGCTCTACAGTCAGGTGTGGTGATTGGCAGAAGAGGCGTTAGTAGGCTCAGGTGGAGAGGGGGAGGGGCCTAGTCAGTTACGGAGGATGGTAATATCCCAGGCAAATGGGCAGTGACGTGCAAGCAACAGTCATGTAGACCTGGTGCATTTGTGTGTCAGGGTGTGTGTGTGTGTGTGTGTGTGTGTGTGTGTGTGTGTGTGTGTATGTTCTCTATGACAATAGATCTCCAGATTGTGAGGAGCCCAGGTTGCTTCTTTCGTACGACCTCAGTGGCCTCAGTGGCCAACTTATCCTGGGCATTTCCATCACTGTCACCCACCCTCACAACAGCCTTCCCTAGCAGTCACCCAGCATGCACAGCCTCACGGAAACCATCGGAGCTGTCGGCCCTGGGTAAAGATACTCATGTAGTCTGTGTGGGCAGAATTATTCTCAAGGCCATCTTAAGTAGAAAAGAAGTCTTGTTACTTTATATGGTTTGCCACTTACTGGCTGTGGAGGGTTTTTTTCTTTTTCTTTTTTTTCTTGCTTAAAAGGATGTTTGGATCAGATCCAAATGTATCAAAAGGAGACATGGAGCCTGTTACTGGCTCCTTGAAAGTGCTGGATGTGGAAACTTGTTCATCAATGGAGTTGAGCGAATGAAATGCAGGGATGCAAGAACCCCTGGCTACAGTCTACAAGAGCTGGCACATGCCCAGCCGGGTGTCAGATGTGAGAAGTCGTGAGGGCCCGAATCCACACGTTGTCATTTAAGATCTGATGTTTTGTAAGCTGGGGACATTGTTATAATTCAACAAATCATTTGGTTTGACAAAGTATCGCCCAGCATCTACACCCTGGCATGTGTGCCAGAGGAAAAGCTGAGTACCAGAATGTAAAGACCCGAAGTAGGAGGTGGATGAGAGTGATAAAAGAAGGGCTTTAGAGGAGTGCCATGCCTATGAACACAGCAAGCACGGACCCGTGTGTTCTCAACAGCCGCACTGTTGAGATGACCTACGTCACTATGTGTAACCGGCGAGCAAGCGAAGGGCACACATGAATGAACGCAGTCCTTCCTCCCTGTCTTCCTCAGAAGACCACAGCTCTCAGTAGGAGAGGCCATCAGAGACAAGGTCGGGATGCAATAGAAGGCTGTGAGGGTGGACCTGCGGCTGGACAGCAATGTGCTTTCCCAGAACAATGATATTTGGGAGAGCCGCTGGGACCAGGGGGAGGACGAGTGATGGCTGACCTGAGAACAGGACCCACCAATTGGAAATTGTCACTCTGCAGCAAGCAGAGCTTCATTCATGCAGAACAACGAGGCACTAATCACAGCCACCAGAACAGGCTGAGCACCTGGGAAGGGCACTTGAGTCTGAGACGGTCCTTTGGAGAGGGACGCGATGTGTAGTGGCGGCTGAAGCGTCGCTGACACGTCTGGAGACGACGGGCGGGAATCATCGTGTTGTCAGATACCCATCACCCTCCAGTCCCCGTCTGTGTCTGTCACAAATCAGATCTTCCCTTTGGCCTCCCGGCCTTCAGACCTCCCAAACAATTTGGTGACAGTTTATTTCAGATGACTCCATCAGGAGCGTTTTAAGTTACATCGTCGGCTTTGCTGCTGAAAAGCAGAGTGGACTGCGGAGCCCCGGGCTTCTGCACGCAGCTCCCGTGTTGCCCTGAGAATGGTCTGTGCAGCCAGGGACAGGGCAGGGGAGAGGTAGCCACAGGTATTTCTTCCCTGCCCGGCCTCCTTCCACTATGCCTTCCCCAAATGCAGGGGCATTCCCTCTGCTGTCCCTTGCAAGAGTCCCACTTCACTCAGGGAACGGGTTGGGATGGTGTGGTGTGAAAATCTGCATCCTCCTCTTCAGTGTAGGTATGTGGCCAGACTGCCCACCCCACCCCCACATCCAGTCACACATGCCCTGACACGAAGCCCTACCCCAGCCCACGGAAGACGAAGTTCTGAAAACACTCTGCCTTATACACTTCTCTTCGCTTGCCTCCCTGTCCCCATTCTTCTCTGGTGTCCCAAAGTGGAGATAATCCCTCTAGGGTCACCATGGAAGCCCCTAGTTAGGATGATAGAGAATCCAACAGCCTAAGGTACAGGGACAACAGGAAGGACAGCCCCCAACCAATCTGACCACGCACCTGCTCCTACAGCAGATGCGTCACACCCCTCCCACAGCATTCAAGCCACTGCGCCAGGCGTATTTCTCATAGCAGCAAACACTACCCCACCCCACCCAGATGGCAGCCGAAACCATAACCGCCCAGCTTGAACCCTGACTGTGACTTGACTGGGCCTCCCCTCGCTGTGGCCCTCAGAAGGATGGTGGTGTTACCCACTTAAGGCTGGCCAGCAAGGAAGGTCAATGACTATCTTGAATGGTGGCCTCCTAGGGCTACAGAGAGGAAAATGCAGGTGTTATATTCAATGTAGTTGGGGGGGGCACCAAAATAGATTAACTCTCTGTGTCTGTTATCCTTGTCATTGGTGAGACCAAAACACCTGACCAGAAACAACTTAGGGGATGAAAATTTGTTTGGCTTACAGTTCCAGAGGGTAGATTTCATCATGGTGGGGAGAACTTAGCGGGAGCAAGAAGCTGTCGTCCCGTCTTCGTAGCCACGGTGGGGGGGGGAGGAGAGAGAGAGAGAGAGAGAGAGGACAGCAAGTAGGGCGGGGCGGGGCTCTAGCGCCTCAAGGTCCAACCCCACCCCTGGTGACACTCCTTCCATCAAGGCTGCACCTCCTAAGTTTCCACAACTTTCCAAACAGCCGGGAACTAAGTGTTCAACCACATTAGCCTATGGGAGATATTTTACATTCAAGCACCACACCATCTATGAACTGCCTGAGCTGTGGTTTACTGGGCCCAAGATCAGCTGTCCCAAGGGTCTAGGGCCAACTCTGAGTGCACTGGCAATAATGACAGGCGAGGTGACAGCCAGCTGCACAGAGAGTTAGTTGTCATTGCCCCTATAGCTGGCACATAGAGCTCTCTTCCAGGAAAGGGTTCCTCTCAACCATGTAATAAACACTGCATTATATAACACATGGCTGGACTTGTTATTGTGTTTCCAGAAGGGCCTGAACTTGTTTAAAAGAGCAATTTAAGTGAGCCACAGGGGAGGAAACATTCAGATACCTGAAAGCAAACCTCCAGAAAAGCAGTGAATTCAGGCTCCCTGCCTTCTGGTCAGTTCTTGATTTTTGCCTTGGCCAAATGGGGAGGATGACCAAGGGAAAAGGGACAGGAAACCAAGTCACATGCCACCCTGCCTGAGGCTGTCTCATGTCATAAAGGAAAGGCTGCAGAAGAGCTGAAGCTGTAGCAGGGTCCTCCTTGGTGGGCCCCACAGTACAGATTCCGGGGTGTGTGTGTGTGGTTACAGGGCAGAGGGCGTGGACACATTGCAGAGGACTGATCGGCACAGTTATAGCCGTCCTGGGCAGAGGGAGTTGGCCCGGCCTGGATGAGCTGTCCTTAGAGTGAAGGCAGAGCAGCCTCTAGGAAAGGTGGTCATTAGGGCTTCTCTGGGACAGTAGAGGGCAGGCTAGCAGAACCCTTCAGGCCCAATAGCAATACTTCTGAGATACAAGCTGGATATGGTGGGGCATGTCTGAAATCCCAGCACTCAGGAGCTAAGGCAGAGGGATCACAAGTTGGAAGCCAGCCTGAGCTACATAGTGAATTTTTTCTTTCCAAAAAGACAGATGAAAACATATATTTAAAAAAAGAAAAGAAAAAAAAAAGCCTTCCCAGACAAAGTAGCATCTGCTGTTTGGTTGCCCCTCCCTGTATAACTACCCCCTCCTTTCTTGCCATAAATGTCCCATGCACACTTCCAGTAGACCACGTCTGCTAGCTAAGTGAAACTACCCTCTCCCCACCCCCGTGGGCTTAGCAGCAGGCCCTATCCCTGGTGACAGTGATTATATCAGAAGCAATTGAGCAACTTGAGTTAATCCAATTGGGGTGAGCTCTGGGGTTTATCAAAGAGCCATCAGGAGAGACTGCAGGCCTGGAACCAGGCAGACTCCGTAGCCTCTTGTTGACCCATGGGGCTCCAGGATGTAGTCACCAACAGGAACGGGGCTGAAAGGCAGCCACAACCCAGGCTCCCACTGTTTAAGCAACTGGATCTAGCCGTACCTGATGCCAGGGCCTTTTCAGTTTTCTGAACCAATGAATCACATTTTTGTTCAATCTAGTAACTGGCTTGAATGGCAAGGTTTGAGGATAGAACATATGAGTAACGAGACTAAAGACATCAACATGAGCTTTGAGGAAGGTCATGGACAGCAGGAGGAAGCTGGTTAGCTCTCTGTCTGGAACTCAAAGCCTGGCTGACACAAGCCAACCACAGGCGCCTGCTATGCTGGTTGTCAGATTCCTGCTAACTTTCCAGCCCGAGGAAGCCAGGCTACACATTCACAACCACCTCACATGAAGCTGCTCTCTGAAGCATTATGTAGAACAGTAAAAAACTGGAAAGAGTCTAAATGTACAAGCACCAGGGCCTGGTTCAGCGGGCTTGTTGCCTTCAGCTGGGCGTTTATGAAGTGCGTGAATAATGTGGGAAATATTTATGATAGTGTGTGAAAGCAGGGCGTGAAATCGTACAGTCAGTATGAGCTCAACTATGTGGAAAGGGAAAAAAGAAAAGACTTAGAGACAGGAAAAGCCAAGGTAGTAAGTGAACCCCTAAATGAATGGTAGGGGAGTGGGATGTCTTTTCTTTCTACTTGACCTTAATGTCAAAATTCTCTTTTGAGTGCCACTTTTCATAATGAAACAATGTTGTGTGGAATGACTGTTGGTGATGGTGGTGGTCTGAGTGTGTGGTGTTTAGCACAGCCTCGTGTGTTTGTGGTTAAGCCTGATATTCAATCCCCAGCTGGTAGAGCCTCGGGAAGGTGGAGTCTTGCTGGAGGAGGTGAGTCACTGGGGCCAGGGCCGGGGTGGGCCTTGAGGTTTACTAGCCCAGATCTACCGGGTGTTCAATGTTACTTCATTCTTGCTGCTATCTGCCAGCTGATGTGACAAGGTGTGATGCCCAGCCTCCACTGTGCCGTGCTCTTCTGCCATGATGAAACTCACCTCAAAACTGCAAGTCTGAAACAAACTCTTTCCTCCCATCAGCTGCTTCCGGTCTGCCATTTGGTCCCAACCATGAGAAGTGTGGTGGTTTGATTCAGGTGTCCCCCATAAACTTAGGTGTTCTGGATACTAGGTTCCCCAGCTGACGGCAATTGGAAATTAAAGCCTCCTGGAGGCAGTGTATTGTTGGGGGTGGGCTTAGGGGTGTTATAGCCAGTGTCCCCTTGCCAGTATTTGGCACACTCTCCTGTTGCTATTGTCCATCTTATGTTGGCCAGGGGGTGATATCCACTCTCTGCCCATGCCATCGTTTTCCCTGCCATTGTGGAGCTTCCCCCTCAAGCCTATAAGCCAAAATAAGCCTCTGTTTTCCCACAAGCTGCTCTTGGTTGGGTGATTTCTACCAGCAATGCGGACCTGACTACATCAAGAAGGTAACTGCAATAGTGATGTCCAAAGGGAGGACACACATGTGAACAATTTCAGAAACAGAAGAGGTGAGGAGACATGAGGGCCCTTTTGCCCATCAAAAGACAGGAGGGCTGGAGAGATGGTTTAGTGGTTAAGCGCTTGCCTGTGAAGCCTAAGGACCCCGGTTCGAGGCTCAGTTCCCCAGGTCCCACGTTAGCCAGATGCACAAGGGGGCGCACACATCTGGAGTTCGTTTGCAGAGGCTGGAGGCCCTGGCGCGCCCATTCTCTCTCTCTCCCTCTATGTCTTTCTCTCTGTGTCTGTCGCTCTCAAATAAATAAATAAAAAATTAAAAAAAAAAAAAAAAAGACAGGAGATCTTGGCCACAGAACCAAGTCTGCTCTCAGATGTCTCCAGCAGCAGCTGGGTGGCCTGTGGCAAATCTGTTTGTCTCCCTGACTGCAGCTGCCTCCTGTATCAACGAAGAGGCATCCGGAGAGATGCTCGGGAAATGGGTTCAATTAGAAGTCAGCATGCAGCTTCTGCTCTGGGAATCTTCTCATCTGTGCTCCTCAGTTCTCCTGTTGGGGTCACTCTACCCACTGCGCCCTGCCTGTGGGAACTCATCACTACCCACAGCTGGGAGGCTGTCTTGTTAGAAGCCCTCTTCTGCTCTGTCCTGCTTCTCCCCATCTGGAGTTAAGGCATTTGTAAAGAGCATGGCAGTGTCTTTCTGATGGCTCTGAGCTGTGCCCTTGCTGTCTGCTTCCCAGCTCTCCAGGAGCATGACAGGGCAGGCAGGAGAACTCCAACGGCTCCCGGGACCTGGGAGCTTCTTGAAGGTGTCCAGGCAGATTCCAACAGCAACTCTTACTTGGTCCTCAACCTTGATTCTGTATACCCAGAGGATTTCTCGAAGTGAATAGACTTGTTATAATTTCCTCCTACAAGGCAGGAGCACCCTCCACCAGCTGGTCCCTGAAGCAGGACCCACTCAGTGCTCCCTGCTGACAAAACGCACGTCTTGGGGGAGCTGAAGAAAAGAGAGCTGGGGAGCTAGATCAATTGGCAGAGTGCTTGTCAAGCAAGCATGAGAACCTAAGTTTAATACCCAGTACTCAAGTAAAAATGCGTGGCAGTGCATTCTTATAAACTGAATACTGAGACAGAAAGATCCCTAGAGCTTCCTGGCTAGCCAGTCTAGCCTAGTTAGTGATTTCTAGGCAGTGAAAGACCCTTGTCCCCAAAAGGTGTGATGGGTCTACCTGAGAATGACACCTGAGGCTGTCTTCTGATTGCCACACATACAGCCATATCTCGCACACATAGACATCTGCGTGCATGTGCGCGTGCACGCGTGCACGCACACACACGCATTTTAAAGGCAGAAGAGAGGTGCAAGAATATAGAAGGTGGGGAACGAACAGGCTCTTAGAGACAGCCTGGCCCATGTGCTCTTGGGTAGGAAGAGAAACCAGAGCCACAAAGAAATGAGACGCAACCTAGGTCATGACTGGCAGCCAAGTTCAAGTTGAACCTCAATTTACCTGACGTCCCATAAAATCCACTCCCTCCCTCTTCCTGGAACAATGGAGTAGAGGAGCTTACCGGAGGCTGAGAGAAGCCAACCAGCTTATGGGACTTTGGGGTGCTAGGTGTAGATGAGAGGTTTCCTGTCTGTCCTCACACTTGCCTGGAGCCCTTGATCTTCTCTTCATCCCTGGATCAAGCCTGTGGTCCTCGGGACACTCTGCAGGGAAGGACACCCCCTTTTCAGCAACCACCACAGCCACCTGGGGTTCCCAATTGCCTCCATTCTGGTTGTCCCTCAGTTGGCTTCTGAGTCACACCAAGCCCTCTATAGCCTTAGCGCCCTCCCCGCCTTCTCTTACTGCTTCTGCTGGGCTTCGGGGGCCTGGATTCTGTCTCCCCAACTGCAGCATGTTTCAGAGCCGAGGGACGTCACTGAATCCTTCCATGGACACCCTGTGTACCCTGAGGCTGCATCAGACCCACCCGCGTACAAGAGTCCCGCGATCCTGTGTCCCCACCAGCAGAGCCAGCTTCCTTGGTGACAGGGCTTGAACATGTTACTATCCTTCAGTGTCCTATCTCTCCTCTCTCCACTTGGCAAATCCCTCCCCTCCCTTCGGGACAGGTTGAGAGCCACAGCATCTGTAAAGGGGTGACCCCCCCCCCACCGCCACCTTGCCGCCCAGCCGTGGTTAACAACCCCCACCTTGGCCTCCAAAAGCTTCTGTTAGCATCTTTATCCCAGCAACTGACAAGGCGCCTCCACCTCAGCACTTGCTGGCATTGGGGGTTAGATCCTTCACTGTGTGGGAGGATGTTCGTGGGGTGCTATGTTCCACAGCAGGCCCGGCTTCTACACTAGATGCACGGAAAAGACTTTTCCTGGTATATTCCAGTCCAACTCCCAGCTGACAGCCTCAGGAGTTGTGTGTGCAGGCCTTTTCTCCCACTATATAGTGAATTCTGAGAAGGTAGTTTATTGCCTATCTGCTGAGTGAATGCGGGAAATGACCCGGAGCTTGTCCCTTTAAGCTTCACTAGGTGCAGTCCCAGTTGTGACCACTAGAGGACGGAGGAGGCCTGCCAAAAGCACCAGCCGGGGTCCAGCGACGCGTGGCGGAGCCCAAGTCCTGCATGGCCGCTGGGCTTCTTCGCTGCTCCTCTGTCCAACCTCACAGCAGCCAGGGAAATCTTTACAAACCACACGAAGTCAGATCTTTTCACCTACCCACTCAGGAGTCCGCCAAGCTTTTCCATCTCTCTCCCACGAGTCCCAGACTTTGCAAGAGCGTGGGGTTTCCCTGAGGCATAGCTCCCACTGCCTCTCCCAGATCCCTGCCTGGCGTCCTTGGAGGCAGCAACCAGCCACAGACACTTTTGTCTCCTTGGTCTCCAGACAGGCCAGGGAAAAACTGTTTCATGGCATGGCCTCGGGTACTGTTCGCATGCTTACTGCCCTCCCCACACCTCCCCTGCCCACCCTCCCAACCCCAAATCATTCCCACCTCCTGCAGCTCTTGGCCCAAATGCACCTACATTCATCCAGTAAGACCTTCCTGGACCATCAGCCATCCTCCATAACAGGCGCAGCAGGAAGGAACGGAGGAAGGGAGGGAGGGAGGGAACACGGACGGAAGAATGCATGCTGGCTGGCGTATGTCTCTTATTCATTGCCTTTCTTTATTCTCCTGTGGTGGTCTTGGGGAAATGATTTTTTGTCTAGTTTGTCCCATGCTGTGTCCCCAGGGAACGACACATGACAAGTGCATGACAGTTGTGCAAAGGGAGCGAGTGAGCGAGTGATGGTGAATCCTGAGTCAACAGAGAGTGATGCCCCACCCCCAGCCCCGGGGCCCAGCGGGGCTTTTCTGCAAAGAATCTTCGACCACAGCAACTCCTGCAAGCCTGGTATGAGTGAGAGAAAGAACTCCAGGGCCCAGAGGAGGCTCCTGAAGCCCAGCTTTGCACTTACACCTGTGGGTGGCAGGCAAGCTCATCAAGACCTCGAAGTCACAGATGGAAACAGGGTAACACCAGGGGAGGCGGACACACCTCTCTCTGGAGTCCAGGTGCTCGGTCACGGTGCACGGTGGCCCCTGGACAGAGGCCTTCCACGGACTTCGGCTTTCTCAGCTAATGCCTGGTGCTGGCTCACAACCCAGCCTGTGGAGCCCTGACGACGACCCTTGCTCCCTTTCAGGCATCCTGGGATCCCTCTCTGCCTCACCACAACCGTGGCGGTCTTTCTCCAGGTTCATGGCCTCGAGGATGGAGCTGCTTCGCTTGCTCCTTGTCTCAGCTCCTCCCTCGTGGCCCCTCGTCCCCAGTCACTCACGGAGACACCCAGAAAAGGGACTGCAACTTGGAAATACACCGTCTCCGTGCTTGGCAGTTCCTGATCCCCCTCCTCCATACGCACACACCCCAGGTCACACTGCCTCCATCAGCACTCACTGACACGACCACTCGTCCCCAGAAACCTCTCGACTAAGGCTGCAGGCTCCTCATGTTGTACATAAGCACTAAAAAATGTGATTACTTGAGGTGCCGGGAGAAGAGGGCTGGAATCCGGGCAGGGGCTACAGGGAGAGGGTCTATATGATAAGAGAGGCCCAAGCTAGAGCAGGCGACACCAGAAGGAGGGGTGGGTTACAAAATGACCACCCAAAAGAACCCACCGGCAGAGCCACGGCCAGCTCGGCAGGGCCTGGAGACATCCAACCTGCCAGCTAAAAACGCCCCATGAATATTTAACAGCCGTCAATATTTAATTAGTGCAGACAGATTAACTCTGAAATCACACACACTGGGGCTGGGCTCCCCGCTCCTGGAGAGGGAGTGTTAAGAAAGGAGGGGTGAAGCCCCCAAGGGCTGACCATGCTACCAGGCCTATTATGCTCACCACACTCAGGAAGGGGGCGGGTGGGAAGAGTCAGGAGAGGGCTGTGTCTCCGGAGGTGACTGGGGACCATGGGGTGAGGGCCATATTGGGCAGAAGCTTGGCTAGGGGTGCGCCCGGACCCAGCCTGGCTTCCAGGAGCAGGTGTGGGTGTGTAATTACCTCTGCGCCTTCGGTGGTCCTGGATTATGTGTTTATTGCATGAGCAATAGTACCAGGAGTCTTTTATTCACTCCAGTGTCTTTGAGTTTTATCGCGTCTTATGCTGCTTTTTTATTTAATGGAGTGTCTCTGGCCATCATCATCTGGTAATCAATTGCCATTTTTGATACTACCTGCCTTAAAAAAAATGAAATAGAAAACATTTGGTCAGGGACTTGGGAAATGTTGCGGCTGGACCTGGGTCTCCAAAGGACTCGGGTTCTAGGAAGACGGCTCCTTACTTCGCATGCTCGTTTCTGAGCATGCTGTGCTGTCTGTCTCCGTTGCCCCCCACCCAGCCCCAAGTCTCTTCAACCTCCTCCCAGGCTTGCCCCACACTGACATCCTCATCTGTAATCACGATGGCCACAGGTGAGTCCCCATCCCACCCCCCTCAGGAAGGACGCAGAGTGACCGCTCTGGGGCAGGACAGGATCAGGGTCACATGATACATGAAGAGGGTCTCGCCTGTAGTCCTGCACACCTCTTTATTCTGCCTCATCCCCGCCCAGTCCCTGGGGGGCATCTGATTGACATCAGCAGCAGAGATGGGAAATGGAGCTTTAAAAGCTACTGGTGTGAGCCTTGGATACCAGCCCCAAGACTGAGGAAAGAGGGCAGAGCTGGCACTGAGAATCAAGAAGAGAGGGAGGAGAGGGGAGGACTTAAGGGGATGGTATTGTGCACATGTAAGTAGAAGAACAGATTATCGGGAGCGGCGTGGGCTGAGTGGGGGCAGGGGAAGAGACTGAGTAGAAGAAGGCCACACTTCAGACATGGAGGACAGAAGGTAGGGAAGAGGACGGCTGGGCTTCAGGAAGCAGCGCAGAAAGGAAACACACGCCTAGGCTGTCACTGCAGGTGTCCTTTAATAAGCCCCGCCCACTTGCTCTCCTCACTCCTGGAGACTGGTGCCATGGGGGCTCAACCTCTGCCCCCTTCCTTTCCCTTGAGCATGTACATTCGGAAGGCTTCTCAAAAGAACTCCAAGTCGGAATGGGATGACTTCTGTAACGTAGCTGGAATACCAAGACTTCTCTCAGAACAAGGGCCACGGCTAGAAGGTGGTCATCAGCAAATGGCCATCTATCTCTGGAGAGAATCAAAAGTTCAGTCAGACGACGCAGGTGGTAGGCCAAGTCTCTTCTTCGGAACTGGGAAGGCACGTGTTCACATTCTGTGCCCCGTTTTCTATTTGAGTTATCTTGGGTTACTTAAACTCTCTGAGCCTCCAAGTTCCTATCTGTAAAATGGGTTCACACAGTGCTGTTAGGGGGCTGAAAGGACGGAAAACGCATACCTCCCAGCATGGTGTCAGGCCCCCAAAGCAGGAGTTCACCACTGTCTTCCATTCTCTCTCTCTCTGTCTTTATCTCAACCTCATGGGTCTCCATGGCCTCCTCCCACCCCCAAATATATACAATTAAAAATACCTGCCAAGGATTTCATCATTTCATCAGCTAATTCCTTCCAGACCCCCAAGGCCTATATCCGGACATGGTGATTTGGACCAGGCAGGTACCATCTAATCCTGCTAAGTATTTCCCTCCCTACCTTTCACCAAGCATATGACAAGACTCCTGTCCCTTTCTAATTGCCCATCCCCTGAATTATTTTTTTTTTCTTTTCCTTGTTAAAGACCAATTTTACAAAGCACTTCAGCTGCTCAGCCACTTTTATCATCATCATTAATTTTATTTCCCTTCTCATTTATTAATGGCCCAGGCGGCGTTCAAGTATCTCTTTCCCCTGATATATTTGTGAAACGCCCTTCTTATTCCCTTCGGCGGCCCCAGGCTCTCCCCAGCTTTTACTTCCTCCCTTGGCTGCCCTTCTCCTTCTCCTCCTCCAGAGCATTTGCTGGTTCCAGATCTTCCCCTTCCATGTTCCTCGACCTCCGTGCTGGGCCTGCCTCTCCATTCTCCTTCCCTCCCTTCCTTCCTCTCTAGTCTTTGCACAGGCCTGGCTCCCAAACCTGTCTCAGTGCCCAGGCTTACAGGGCTCCATCAGCAGCCTGCAGTGGCAGACAACTCGTCTGTGTCCACTCTGACTGTCCATCCGGGCAGTCAGAAGGAAGGTGAGAGAAGCGCCTGGGCTGTCTCTTCTCAGCAGCACCGCCCACACCTCCCCTCCGGATCAAGGGATCTGTGCACAGGGGCCATCTATACCAGAGTTTTGTTTTTGCATGTGTGCATGGTATGGTGTGTGAGATGTGTGCATGCATTTGTGCAGTCGGTATCGCCCGCACGTCCTTACCTACTTGAGCCAGAGCCTCATAGTAGCCTGGAGGGTCCCATTCCCCCCAGCCCCATGAGCCCAGGTCTGGCCTTCCTGTGGGGTTGGGATTATTGACACGTGGTCACGCCCAGCTCTTCATGAGAGTCCTGGGGATTAAACTCAAGCAGTCTCTCAGACTTTCCCAGGCTTCCACGCTTGCACAGAAAGGGCTCTTAACTGCTGAACCATCTCTCTAGCCCCATTCAGGATTTCTTTCATTTATTTCTTTATTTATTTATTTATTTGAGACAGAGGGAAAGAGAGAAAGAAAATGGGCACACCAGGGTCTCTAGCCACTGCAAATAAACTCCAGACGCATGTGCCGTGATGTGCATCCGGCTAATGTGGGTCCTGGAGAATTGAACCTGGGTCCTTAGCCTTCACAGGCAAGTGCCTTAACCACTAAGCCATCTCTCTAGGCCTCCATTCAGGAATTTTTAAATGACATTATTGAAGTATAATTGACATACAAATTTGCCAATTTTAAATGTAGAATCATGAAATTCGATAATTTTTAGAAAATCTACCATGTTATGAAATCATCACCAACAGCCTAGTTTCAGAATGTTCATAAAACCACCACCAAGACCTTTAATGCCAGCGCATCCCTCTTCCTATCTTCATCCTGGGGGTAGTGACCAGTCTGTCTGCTTTCTATCTCTAGACCTACTTTCCTGGGACATTTCATGTAACTAGAAAAGTACACATGTGACCACTTTCACTTAGCATGTGTTTGAGGCTTATCCATAGTGTGATAGGTCTCTGTATTTTGTTCCCTGTGTTTGCCAAATAGTATTTCATTGCACTGATCTGCCACACTTTAACACGTGGATGGTTACTCTCTACTCCTCTATTTTAATTAGTTATAAATCATGCTGCTGTGATGTTTACATGCATATGTAAATACATTTTTCTCAGGTAAACCACCTAGCAATGGAACCACTAAATCAAATGGTCAATTCTTTCCCTTATTTATTTATTTTTGCTTTTTCAAGGTAGGGTCTCACTCTAGCCCAGGCTGACCTGGAATTCACTATGTAGTCTCAGGGTGGTCTCGAGCTCAGGGCAATCCTCTTACCTCTGCCTCCCAAATTCTGGGATTAAAGGTGTATACCACCACACGTGGCCTTGTTGACCTTAAAACAAAATTGCCAAACAAGCTGGAGAGATGGCTTAGTGGTTTAGGTGCTTGCCTGCAAAGCCGAAAGACCCAGGTTCTATTCCCCAGGACCCACATGAGCTAGATGCACAAGGTGATGCATGTGTTTGGAATTCATTTGCAATGGCTGGAGGCTCTGGCACACCCATTCTCTCTCTCTCTCTCCCTGCCTCTTTCTCACTCTCTCTCTCTCAAATAAATAAATAAAAATAAAATATTTTTTAAAAATTGCCAAATTTTTTGCAAATTGACTGCAAGACCACTTTGTCCCACCACTAATGACAATATGATGGTTTCCTTTTCTTCTAGAGTTTTTAATAACAACCACTGTGAAGTCATAACAAGACATCCTGTGGTCCTGATGTGCATGACTTACTTAAGCAGCTTTCTTCTACTTAACTGACTCATTTTTTGAGCAGATACATACATTGATGAGGCGCATATTATCTACATGCTGGAGTGGTCTAGGACCAGTGAAGAAAATAGATATGATTCTTCATGACATCTACAGTTTTGATGGAGAGACAGACAGACACACTGGACAACAGATACATCAAATATTAGATGGTGACAACTGCCAGCCAGAGAGAAAAGCAATAAAGTAGAGAAGGGGGGATACAAGATACTGAGGGGCTGAAATTTCAGCTGCCAGTCAATTTCAGCCAAGACTCACTGAGCACTGGCCTGGAGGCAACAGGAGCTCAGTGTGGATGTCAGGAAGGAGAGAATTGTGGGAAGAGAGAGTAGACATGACCAGGACCCTGGGGTGGGAACATGGCGGATCTACTCAAGAACTAGTGAGAGACTGAATGTGGGAAAATGATGAAGAAGGGAGGAAAGTCAGAGGGTCAGGGGTTAGAGCTTGCTCGATCTCACAAGTCAGTGTGAGGAGCGTGTGTGTGCAAGCACACTAGTGTGTGTGTGTGTGTGTGTACAAGAGACTGAAGAGGAAAGTCACAGATTAATAACACAAATTTACCTAAGAGACATTATCAGAGTTGAGGATGGTCCTGGTGTACAGGAGGGGACAGAGCAGTAAGAGATGTGTCAGTGACTCAGGATGCAAAGTGTGACAGGGACTCAGACCAGAGCAGGTAGCAGGGACAAGGGATGTGCTTGTCTTCTGGAGACATTTCCATGCAGAGGGACAGAAGTAGTCAGTCCACTGATGGACTGTAGTGTGGGGCAAATACAGAAGTCATGGGTGCCTTCTGGGGTTTTAGCTGGGCACCCAGAAGAACGGACCTGCCGCTCCCTGAGAGAGAGACCCTGCACACCTCACAGGAAGGGTAAGTTCAGCAGCTGGGTTTGGCCCATGTGACCACCCTGAAATGCACAGCCTGAGGGGACACCAAGCACACACTGACACTGGGCTCCAGAGCTTGGACAAGAATGAACTACAGCTTCTTATGCAGCTGGTGTCTCAACCCGTGACTCCCGAGTGGCCTGGAGTGGGAAAGCTGGTTTTGTGACTGCCTGTGGCCATTCTTGATGATCCCTAGTCCCTGTGTTTCTTGAACAACTGAGGGGCAGAAGACAGCTGAGAGCAGGGTTGCAAGGCAGCACCTCAGCGCCTTCCCCCGAGTCTAGAAGCTGGATGAAGTTGGCCTCCCAATCCGGGTCTAGTGGGGGAGTGCAGGCCTTCCTCTTTGGGGCCCGCCTTGTCAGCTCACCAGGTACAGATGGAAACAAGACACAGGGATCTCCCAGCATATGCCTAAGAGGACTGCTGGGCAGTAACTGTGTCCCCTGTCATAACCTCCAACATGACTCTGTTTAGAGAAAGAACTGTAATGAGGAATCAAGCTTAAATGAGATGTCAAGAATAGACATACACACACTCTACCCTCACATATACATACAAGCGTACTACTTCCACACATACCCTCTACTTCTACATAAACACTCTGTGTACACACACATTCACACACACACACACACACACACACACACACACACACACACACACAGCTGGAAGGCTGCCAGCAAGTGAGCCCTCATCAGCGACCAAACCAAAGAACTGCAGTCTGTGATACAATGATATTTTGTTATATCCAGCTGGGTCAAGGACAAAGGACATGCTGGAGAAGAAACTGCACCCAGGTGCACCATCTCTGCTCACCTTAATGTTCCCAGGCATCCAGAGTTCACCTATCACATTACAATTCTTCTTTCCTTGTGGAAGAATAGGGCAGGGAAGGGCTCCAGAAGAAAAGAGAAAGTTCGCTCCCCACAGCAAAATTTTCTCCACGAGAAGGAAGCAGGACTTTGATATTACCCACTGACACTTGTGGCAAAGCAGGAACCATCGAATCCGTCCCATCTCCTGTTCTGTAATCTGCAGCTAATGGTTAACGTGGAAGCCCAAAGGCTGCTCCGCACAGGTGTGATCTCTGCTCCGAGGCTGCCCCCACCTCACTCCCTCTTCCAGGCAATGTGTGATGATTGGCCCTGGATGTTGTCCGTCACAGTGGACAACACCCACCCTCTCCACAGCATCTTCTGCTGCATTGTCCGGGCACTTATCACTTGTTCTCTCCTCCTTGTTCTTTGAACTTGCTTCTTGGCATTGACCTCCTCGGGCCTACAAACCCAGCAGCTTTTTACCTCCGATTTTAGCACCGCCCTTTTTACCCTTCAAACTGCCCTGGGCTGCATGTTTGTGCAGCTCCTGTAGTGTTGTGATCCCAACCCTACATGATAGCATTTGGATATGGGGCCATCGGGGGTGATCGGGTCATGAGGATGAACCACTCATGAAAGGGATTAATTGGTGCCCTTATAAGAAGAGACCAGAGTGCTAGCCAGCTCTTTCCATTGTGAGCCTACACAAAGATGGCTGTCTGGAAACAAGGACAAATGCACTCTGGCTGTACCCTGCTGTAGTATTTCCAACCTCCAGAACTGTGACTAATACATGCTTTGTGTTTAAGCAGTAGAAGTCCTCAGCTGGCTGAGATTTGACCTCCATCATCACCATCTCATCCTAGCTCATGGGATTGGATATGGGGCTCTTTAAGGGACTGAACATGATTCATCCCAAGTCCTCAGATACAGAAAGGTACATGGTCATGTGGAAGAAATGCCTTCTATCTCCAAATTATGGGGTATGTGGAATATAATGGCTGTTACTCTGTAGACATAAAGAAAGGTTATTAAATTTAAGCACAGGGTCGAAATATTTGAATTTCAAAGCCTGTCTGCTAAACGGAACCAAATTGTCCCAAGGTTGAGAAGGGAGCTGATACAAATGCTAACTGACAATGTACAACCCTACCTTCCTCAGACTTGAGGATTTTTTGTGGCTCAGCAACATTTTTAAAAGGAAAATTGGAGGATTCACAGAATTGCCGGTTTTATAGACTGCCAAGTACAGATACTCAAGAAATCAGCCCAGGGTTTACAATCACCGTCTCTTCAGAGAAGAAGGAATATTTTCACACCTAGGAAGTTGGTGCAGTCCAGTTCTCACTGCTGGCAGAAATCACCCAACCAAGAGCAGTTTTCTGAAAAAAAGATTTATTTTGGCTTACAGGCTCAAGGGGAAGCTCCATGATGGCAGGAGAAAACGATGGTATGAGCAGAGGGTGGACATCATCCCCTGGCCAACATAAGGTGGACCATAGCAATAAGAGAGGGTGCCAAATACCGGCATGGGGAAATTGGCTATAAAGCCCATGAGCCCGCCCCCAACAATACACTTCCTCCAGGAGGCATTAGTTCCCAAATATCCATCAGCTTGGGACCTAGCATTCAGAACACCTAAATTTATGGGGGACACCTGAATAAAACCACCACATTCTGCCCCGGCCCCCATAAACTGATATCCATACATGATGTACAATGCATTCAGTCTGACTTTAAAAGTCCCCAGAGTTTTTATCAATTCCAATGATGTTCATACATCCCTATAGTTCAAGATCTTTTAACTGAGCCATAGTACCAAAAAATAACCTCAAAAAACCCATAATGGCACAGAATAAATATTCACACTGCAAAAGATGGCATTGGGCATAGCAAAGAAACATTCAACTAATACAAGATTTAAAACAACCAGGGAAAACATCAAATTCTGTAGCTTCAAGTCTAGCAACTCTAGCCAGTGACAAATCTTCAAGTCTGATAATTCTAACCAGCAACAAGTCTCTGGCATTCCAATTCCGCCCCTCTAGCTAGGCTACTCAGAGTCCTAGAAAACTTCATTGGGCCAGCAGCTCTCCTTGGCAGCCATCTCATGGTCCCGGCATCTCCACTGGGTCTCCACTGCAAGCCACGGTTCATCCTCATGGCCCCATGGGGTCTCTATGCAGGTAACCAACAAACCTGCTTCACACTGCCCATGGCCATTTCCAAAACACAAGACCGTGTTGCAAACGCAATGACCCTCTTTCCAACATTTCTTATACTCCACAATAACAGGTAGGGTGCCAATTTGTTAATCCAGGGGGGAATAAAACAGACTTTGAAGAACAGGACACTCCTTGAGCACCCAGGCCCTTTCAAAAGAGTCTACGTTCTTTTTATTGCCCCCGCGCAGTTCACTTAGCCCAGTCTCAAAAGTTGTAATCTCTCACTTGTAGCTGAATGAGCAACAGTTCACCCAAAGATTTTTCTTTTTGTGCCATATCCCTCTGCTCACACCAGTTCATTTCTACACAAAGCAACCCTGCACAACTTCTCAGGACATGGGCATAAGAGCAAGCTTCTCACACAAACTGCTAGCCCAGTCCAGGCAAAGCTCTTTCTCACCCTCATAAGCCAAACCTCACAGTCCATAGTTCTTACTGCATTCAGGTCTTGCAGCTCAGACCAGAATAGTCCATCAAGCTGTATTTACAGCACTGCAAGGCATCTCTTAGGCCAAGGTTTCAAATCCTCCCACATTCCTCTTGAAAATCAGCTCCAAAAGGCCAAAGCCACACAGTCAGGTGTCTAGCAGCAATCCCACTCCTCAGTACCATTTTACTGTTGTGGTCCGGTTCTCACTGCTGGTAGAAATCACCCGACCAAGAGCAGCTTTCTGGAAAAAAATTTATTTTGGCTTACAGGCTCGAGGGGAAGCTCCATGATGGCAGGAGAAAATGATGGCATGAGCAGAGAGTGGACATCACCCCCTGGCCAACATAAGGTGGACCACAGCAACAGGAGAGGGTGCCAAACACTGGCATGGGGAAACTGGCTATAAAGCCCATGAGCCCGCCCCCAACAATACACTCCCTCCAGGAGGCATTAATTCCCAAATATCCATCAGCTGGGGACCTAGCATTCAGAACACCTAAGGTTATGGGGGACACCTGAATCAAACTACCACAGAAGTAGTCAAAATATAACCTCAGAGGGGGAAAAAGGAAAATCTTATTGAAAATGAATGAATTCAGCTTTATGAAAAACTCTCATTTTTTTCTCATTTCTCCACATAGTGATGAAAATGCTGGCATGGAGTACCAACATGCGTAAATCAAACACTTATTAATTCCCTCCAAATCCTCAATGCCGGGATCCACACGAAAGTTGCCAAAGTCTTAAGCGATGAAGGGCTAGAACCCTTCCCTGGCCTGGGCTCTTCTTTCATTGGAGAACTATTTCCCTTTGTCTTTCCATGGGCTCAGGCCATGTTTAGCCTTCCCTTGTTGCCAGCAAGCTCTCTGGCCTATTTCCCCATAACAATTTTGCTCCACAGGTTTCTGATAAGATTCCATATTGCAACCTAAGTGACTGGTTGCTAGGTTTCCAAGATCAGCTACTTCTTGGTAAACATTAGTTAAGTTTCAGATCAAGGTTAAATCTCCTTCCTGTAGGGAGCTCTCTTGGTCACAAACACACATGGACAGAACCATAGGCCTCCACTGGAACCACGTTCTTGTGGGTGGTCTCCTCTGTTTGGTGCTGTGATGTGAGTTGCTAGAAATAAGTGTGACCTGGGCACCTCCCAGGAGACTAGATCACCCTGGAGTCCAACAGCACGAGGAAGGAGTCTACCAAGTCCAGATGTCACAGAAGAGCGTGACTTCTGAGTCAGGATGGATGGCATGCCCCGTAGGTACTGCTGGGACCGTGGAAGAGGGGAAACCTGCAAGCGGAGAGGACAGCATATTGGAGGAAAGGCTGTTTGTCCCACAGCCCACAGCCACCTGATGTTAAGCTTGTCACCTATCAAGTAAGCCCTGCTGTGACCTCTAAGAAAACCCAATCCCACTAACCTCAAAGGTTATGTGAGGTCAAATGGATAATGTGCACAGTGATCTGAACCTTTTCTGGTCTGAGAAAGGGGCTTTTGTGCCTCTTCTCTGTTTCTGTGACTACAGGGGAGGTGGGTGGGGCAGAGGGGAGACTTGTTAGAGGTGTACGCAAGGGCAGGCTGCTGCTGAGCAGATCGAGGCTTTGGTGAGATCGTGCTTGGCTCATGCCAGGTCCAGCTGGCTCTTACACTCAGCCTGTGCATCTCTGAGTCAGTTGGTGGCACACACCCGCTCACTACCTGGCGGGCTTCTAGTCATGCAAGTGAAGCCTCACGCCAACTGCCTGGCCCTGAGTCAGGTGGGCACGCACAAGCTGTAGTGCAAGGTGCTCTTGTCATCCCGTAGACTGATGGCTGTGCACGCAGGGACTCCAGCGGGCAGACGCACGTCCTCACTCGCTGTGTGCCCGGGAAAGCAAAGAGGCCTGCTACTTGTTCACAGCCCCCCCACCCTGTCCGTAGGGTGCCGAGAAATCGTGGGTTCACGTGCCTATGGAGCCTTGCTTCCTACACTGTCCTAGGTTGCCACCTCCTAGAGAAAGAAAACCTGACCTCCAGGACCCCTGACCAGGGAGAGAACATTCCCAGCCATCTGATCCACTCCTGAGTCAAGTGTGGAGACTGAGTGGGTTTGATATGGAGTGAGGGCCATTCAGATGTGGTACCCAGTACGAGAGAGGGGGAGTGGACTGGAAGGATGGAGAGGAGGAAAAGGGAAGTCAGGATCTGTGTCATCCCCTGCTCCCTGCCGCTCTGTTCCTCCCCTCCTCATCTTCGTCCTTTCTTCCCTCCTCCATCCCACAGAGGTATGTAGCTGCCCAGCACCCCTTCCCTCTCTCCCTCCCCCCCCGCCAGCAGCCACCACTCTCCCCTCCTCTTCCTCCTCCCTTCCCCCTGGCCGTAGAGAGTGTTCTGCCACCTTCCATTCTTTGCCCTCATCTTATCTCCTCTAATAATTGCACATTTCCCTGAGACAAATCCAAAGGCCAAGGAGAGATAAAATGACTTCTCAGTCAATAAGCCCCTGAGCAAGTTTCTCCAAAGGATGTTTTTCTAACAAGCTCACAGACCTTGTTTTTTTTTTTTTGTTTTTTTTTTTGCCACGATTTCAAAGGAAAGCCAGGCCACAGGTCCTCAGCCAAGGCAAAATTAATCCATCAGGCATCGTGCAATGCCAATTCCATGCTGGCCACTGAGCGGGGCACACGCGACCTCTGCTGTGGCATGTGGTTTTCACGATAACCCAGGAAGCCTCACCCTCTTTATCACGTAGAAGAAGGAGCTGGCTAAGGCTGGCGGTGCAGCTCATGCTTTGCATCCCAGTGTGCAGGGAACCCTGGGTTCAATCCTCACCACCGCCGTGGCGCTGGGCGTGGTGGTGCATGCCTGTTACCCCAGCGCACGAGAGGTGGAATCAGGAGAGTCAGAGGTCCAGGGTCATTCTTGGCTATATCAAGAGTTCAAGGCCGGCCTGAGCTACATGACACTCTGTGAGAGAAAATGGGAGAGTGAGAGAAAGAGGAAGAAGAGGAGACGGAGAGAAGAGAAACCGAGGTTCACTTAAGTCACTTACCCAGTACCACCGAACAGGCAGCAATGAGAACACGCAGGCACTCATCCCAGGAAGGTCCTGCATCCTGTCACTGAGCAACGGGCGAGGGATACGTGGGTATGGGCTGGATTCTTGTAGATAAGCACCAGATGCTCCCTTGAGCAAAAGGCACTTGCTTAGTAATAGATCTGAGTGTGTGGGAATGAGCAAAGGCTGGAAGGTCAAGGTTGCCTGGGGTGGGAACCGGCTACTCAGTGGCCCCCCGTCTGCAAACAGCAAAGTGAGGACCTTTTTGTGTGGGACGGGGCAGGGCTGCCCTGTGCTGCCTAACCCTGCTCTCCAGCCCCGGGGGCGGGGAGGAGCAGCTGTTGCTCTCAGCTGTCTTCCTGCGAAAGGATCACAGGCTTCAGCTTAGTCACACCCCAGTTGTAGCAGCCCCCAACCCATATTTCCACTGGAAGGGTGACATAATTCAGGAAGAGAGTTACCAGCAAGGCTGGGGACACAGATCTTGGGAGCACAGGAGGTTCTAAGCTGAGGCTAAAGGAGGAACCACATCCTCAGGAGAATTCCTGGGGACTGGGCACAGCCAGGAGGGAACTGAGGCACACTTCCAGGCAATCTGTCTTCTTCACACGCCATTGCAGAGGGGAGGGAGCTTGGGCTCAGAACACCCAGGTTTCTACCCTAGGCACCACATGATTCAACAGAATTCAGTGCAGGCTCTACTGCCTCCACAATCCAACCACTTAAGGCCTCTACTAGCGAATAATGCCTCACCATTACAGAGCATTACAGGTGTCAAAGCCTCTCAGAGCCATTAGCTCAGTTCACATCCCTGGAACCAGCAAAGCAGATACAGCAGGTGGGACCGAGTGCACTCACCCGCCACGCGATGCCCAGCAACCGGCCTAGGATCCCATCAAACAGCTGATGAATGGGAGAACCAGCCTGTGGCCTTCCAACTCTCTCCTGCAGCTCAAATGCTCCCTAGGGTCTTGAGAAGCCCTC